>NC_135504.1:67969330-67975469 GCF_052857255.1 Amblyomma americanum
GCGACAATACAAGATTCGAATAATAATAAAAAGGGGAAAGAAAATAGCAGTAAATGTGGGACAATGCAAGTGAAAAAAATGCAAGTGAAAAAAATGGGGACAATGCAAGTGAAAAAAGGAAAACACCTCGGAAGCTATGCTTGTTATGCATGCTGCCGCCCGTTCTATGAGTCTGGGATAATTATTTGGGATAGTCTGGGATGTTGTGGTGTTTTTTAAGAATTGTGCTAACAGTGGGAATTGAAGCCGAATGGGTAAGGACCAGATTTACTTGATAGTCCGGGCGTGGCTGCTTTTTGCCATTTATGAGTTCGCGCCGGTCATGCTTTGAAGCTTTCTTGATTGAATCGTCGATGACTGACAATGGGTGCCTCTGTCGTGCTAGGTCCACACGGAGTTGCTCGCAGTTTGATTCAAAGTCGCCTTCTTTAGAGCAAATCCTACGGAAACGTAGAGACTGACTGTGAGCGATGGATGTTTTACATTGTAAAACATCCACCACAACATCCTTCAACAGAGTGAAAAGATGAAAGAAGTTATCCCTGATCCCCCACGTGTTGTGTATAGGAGCGCAAGGAACATCCGCGATATGATAACATTGTCTACAATCGGCAGCCGTAGCTTCAGAGGATCCGCGCCATGCAACAAACCTAGGTGCAAACTCTGTCCGATGATGACAACAACAACCAGTGCTAAAAGCACAGCGTCATCATTCTCATTGAAGTTAAAAGGTAACTTTTCATGCGACAGCGCTAATGTTGTCTACCTCCTGGAATGTGGCACCTGTAAAGCTCAGTACGTAGGGCAGATAGTTACACCGTTCAGAATTCGCATCAACAACCACAGATCACATGTGCGGACACAGCCAAATCTCCCACTTTCAAAACACATCAACAACCTTGGGCACCCATTCGATAAATTTACAGCTATTGTACTCCAATCGGGGTTCAAAACAAATTATGACCGCGAGAGCTGTGAATTGTACCTGATTCACAAATTTACCACAGTCTCGAGTGGCATTAACGAAACAGTAGGCCGGCTATCATGCTTACACACTCAATAGATGTAACAAATAGTTATCCCAGACTCCTAGAATAATAATTATCCCAGACTATCCCAAATAATTATCCCAGACTCATAGAATGGGCTGCAGCATGCATAACAAGCATAGCTTCCGACGTGTTTTCCTTTTTTCACTTGCATTGTCCCCATTTTTTTCACTTGCATTTTTTTCACTTGCATTGTCCCACATTTACTGCTATTTTCTTTCCCCTTTTTATTATTATTCTAATCTTGTATTGTCGCGCATTGTATTATATTGTCACCCATTTGCTGTTATCCCCCCTCATTTTTTTTGCTGTCATGTCGGTCTTCGCTTCATACATTGATGAACTGCCGTGGTGACCATTACATTGTTTACTCTGAATGGTCATTTGTCTTGCGGTAGATTATACTTGCGACTCGTTGCAGTTCGTTTCTGGTGTTGGATTTATTGTTAGACTCGTCTTTTGTCTGTATCTGTATGCGTGTGTACGGAGTGCCTTTCTAAGGATTAATTAGGAACTTGTATTTTTTTATTTCTCTCGTGTTGCCACAACCCTTGTCTGAATGGATATTTCCAAGTCTTGCATAATGGCTCTTTTATCCCCTAATTTTATTTATTTTTCTTATTATTTTTGTCTTTGTGTTTTTGTTTCTTTTTTTCTCTTCTTTTTTTAGAGGCCTCGTTGGCCTTCCTCTTTACCCCCTACCAGTTCCTCTGGAATGTTGTCTTCTGCATGTACAGGGGTCAAGCCCTTCACGCTTGTCACCAAAATGCGCCCTACCCGCCGCGGTGGCTCAGTGGTTAGGGCGCTCGACTACTGATCCGGAGTTCCCGGGTTCGAACCCGACCGCGGCGGCTGCGTTTTTATGGAGGAAAAACGCTAAGGCGCCCGTGTGCTGTGCGATGTCAGCGCACGTTAAAGATCCCCAGGCGGTCGAAATTATGCCGGAGCCCTCCACTACGGCACCTCCTACTTCATTTCTTCTTTCACTCCCTCCCTTATCCCTTCCCTTACGGCGCGGTTCAGGTGCCCAAAGATATATGAGACAGATACTGCGCCATTTCCTTTCCCAAAAAAAACCAATTATTCACGCCTTTCCGAGGCAGCCCTGAGGTGGTGGAAAAGAATTCCCCCCCCCCCCCCCCACCCCCCTTTTTAATGTCCTATTTTGTATTCTCTCGTGTTGCTACCACCCTTCTCTGAATGGATATTACCAAGCCTTGTACAATTGCTCTTCTTTCCTTTTTTCACTACTTTCTTTCTTCCTTTTTCCTCTTTTTATCTTTATTAGAGGCCTCGTTTGCATTCCGCTTTACTCCGCCTCCTCCCCCCTACCAGTTTCTCTGGAATGTAGCTTCCTCCTTGTACAGGGGTCGAGCCCTTCACGCTTGTCACCAAAATGCTGAGAGGAGCGACACCTCGAGGGCCTTTCCAAGGCAGCCCTGAGGTTGTGGGAAAGAATCTCCCGCTTTTTATATTTTTTTATATTTTTATTATCTTAATCTTTCTATTCTTTGGTTATTAAAAAAATTCGTCTCCTTGGGAACACCTGCATTCAGGTTAGGAGACCCCTTCTTAGATTGTCACCGACTCTCTCTCTTCCTTTGTTAAAACGTTCTTCCTGGTCTCTTCCCTCCCCCCCCCCCCCCCCTAGTGTTTTGAACTCGTGCTTTGCTGTAAACTTGTAAAATTGCACCTAGCGCATACTCTATAAAAACTGCGTGTTTCAAACGCTGTACTACACTCGAAAAAGGCTGGTCCTCCAGCCGAAACGTCGTGAATTAAATCCTGTTATATTTCTTCAATTTTTAGTGATTATATATATATGACAAAGCTAACCACTCCGCCACGCCAGCTCAGTGGTTTGGAAATGACAAAGGCGCGTCTAGTGTAGATGGTGTTGTCGTAGGAGGGTGCTTTTCCTTCACTTACGGCGTGGTTCCTGTGTGCACCGAGATATGCGAGAGAGGTGTCATTTCTTTTCCTTAAAACCGATTTTATTTTCATTTTCCCTGCCTTACGGCATGGTTCCCGTGTCCACCAAGACGTTTCCTTCCTTGAATTGTCCGGGCAAGGCTTCGAGCCGGACGTACGATGGCGTTCCGTGGATTCCTTGGCAAAGCTGCAACATGCTGTCGCGTTCTGCTCTTAAAGACGAAGCTTAATCGTCCTCGAATATTTTTTTCCCCTAGTTCCAACCATGGTCACCTGTTTTGAGCTGTCTATATCCTGATGAGTGTGGTCAACATAATGTGGACAGTTTGTCTTTGCATTGCATTGGTTAATATGCTCAATGGTCAAAGTAATACGTTACCGCCACAAATGCATTTTGGTCAAACATTTATTAAGGCTGTCTTGGCCAACGTAAGCAGCCACTGAATATATGTGGCATGTATTGCTACACTAGCAGTATGTCACTAAACACTGGTACCCCACGCTAAAAGCAGAACATGCGTCTGGGTAAAGAGTGCTAAGTGTAAATGTTAATTGTTAGCATTCTTCTGCAGATATACCAGTTCTACAGCAAAGTGTACTGATAATTGAGTGCGCTGCCCACATTAGATGCTTGAAGAACAAAGCTCATTCGCAAGTGGCCTCAGTACCAAGATTTCTTAGCTCGGACTGGGTGTCCGATATGTAAACGCGAGAACACTAAAGCTGAGATTCACCACTAACTGAGGGACTCCCCTGCTCTCAAGCATACAAGGATCCGGCAGCTGAAGGTAGCGGGTCTTGCACCAAGCAACCCTGCTTCAAATATTGCCTGGACGCAGGGACCATACCTTCGCTCTCAACTGGACTTCACCAAATCAGCTAGCCTTTTCCCATAATTTAATCAATACTACATCTTTCATCACACCTTCGCCCATCATTGATGCCGTGAGGCAATAAACGTCGCTTAAAAAAGAGAGCAAAGCTCGCTACCATTTGCAAACGCAGGATGCCCTGCTTCTAGCGGCGCTTTAAAATCTAGCATATATATGTCCCAAGCAGAGAGGACATAAATAAGCAGTAAAGCTAAATATGCAGTGTACAATGATGTTTTGAAACCAAATGATAGTAAAAAGTGAAAAATATGTACAGAGAAAGAGTGAATGCACTAAGAGTGAATGTTAATTGTTGGCTCTTATCTGCAGATATTCCAGTCCTACAGCCTATAGGGCGCTGGGCATACTACCAGACTCCCTCAATACGCTATTGTGGCCGCAGGGCAGTGCGCGCACTCGTGAGCGAACCTTGGTGAGCCTCTGTGTATTTCTCGAACACACGGGCTTGACGTCCCGTCTGTTCTCCGTCAGGTAGTTACACGCAGTGACCGAACGCTCCGCGAGTTCTACCTTGAACGATTAGTAACTGGACGTCCCACTCCAGTTGTAGCCAACACAGTGCTGTGCGCGCGTGCTTTAATTCCTGCTACATGAACTAATCACGCGCACAACCTGGACACATTTCTTATTGTGTAAATAGTTTGTATATGTTACTTCTCCTCCTATCCTCTCTTCCTGTCCCCTCACCTCTTTCATTTAATTTCTCCATTCTGCCTGCTATCCTTTATTTCCGCTGCCCCAGCTCAGGTATTCAGTATTGATGGCAGATGCCGGGGCTAGCAAAAATCTTTTCCTTCCTTTTTACCATTATTTTAATAAAAAACCACAACCACAGCAAATGGCGCTCGTAAGGGTGGCCTGTACACATTGTATAGTTTTTGAGAACAAAATATACTGCCATCTGTAAATATAGGATGCCCAGCTGCTAACGTAGCTTAAAAATCTGGGCCATATATGCTTCATGCAGACAGGACATAAGTAAGCAGTAAAGCTGAATGTGCAGTGTACAGTCATGCTATATGAAACCAAATGACAGAGTGAACAATATGTACAGAGAAAAATGCACCAGAAAGCGTGTTCATAAATGCCTTTTACAATGGGGAACAAAGGTGGGGGTTGGAGGGGGGAACACATCCAGCGCTCTGGGAGAATAAATCGTGCTACTATATGTAAATGCACGATGCCCTGCTACTACTGCAAGAAATAGAAACAATGCCTATGTATACAGAAAATAGTAACCAATGAGCACTGTGAAAAATTGGAGAGAGAATACTTTAATGCGCGGAAGGGTTGATATGACGGACGCAGTAAGTCTCTGGCTGGCCACTCCTTGCTGAGGGAGAAGGAGAGAGGAAAAGGTTCCTAAAAAGTGTCACCAGAGCATTTACCGCCTAAACAGCGTGGCGTTGCCCAATACGGGATTGTTTCCCCACGTGACCGCCAATAGCCCTTTAGTACACTTTTATTATCGTCGGGATTGTTAATAACTGAAAATAGGAGCGTAGTTCTTTTTTGGCATGGAAGAAAACCAAACTGTGCCTTTCAAACGAGGCTTACTGCTATTGGCACGCACAAAAGCAGCGATAAATTTTAAGGATTTTCGTAGGGAATATTACAGATATCATTTTTTATTCATCACTTTCTAGGCTCATAAATTCAACCGCACGTCCAACTGTTTTCATAATTTTTTTCGCCTGAAAGGCCTGTAGGGGTCCCAGGAGGCAGTGTCATCAAAGGTTGGCAACTCCGGCAACCCTTCGTGCAGATCAGATGGGACACACCAGGGCCGTGCACCCGACTGTCGGACTGCAAGACCGGCCCGACGGGCGAGGGTGTGGAGTCCACGGGGTTGACTGATGTATCTGGACCACTGTGGTTAGAATCGGTCCCCACTGAATGGCGTACCCCGCGCTGGAGAGCTTCAAGCCGAGCCTCTATCAGGGCCAGTCGCAAGGCGGAGCGCTGGAGGGCAGCCTCCAGCGTCGGGGAAAGGGGCATGCTGTCGGTACGCTTGAGATCATCGGCGCCGTCCGCCGTGCCCTGTGCCACATTGATCGTTGGTTGGCCGCCGTTCTCATCCGCATCAGCCGCTTGTTTCTGGGCGTAGGGGGGCACCATCCCACCGCTGCCACCAAAATTGTTACGGAATCACAGGCCGGCCCAGCAGAAATCAACCAGGGATGCTGGAGCCGAGGCGGTTGTTGTTGTCCTCTGTTGGAGTGGCACATACCTACAGAGGGGGAATGGCCAGGGTGCCTTGTAAAG